>NC_091238.1:18409014-18436514 GCF_040958095.1 Procambarus clarkii
AAGGTGTTGTCTGCCAGGGTGGCAGGAAGTGCTCCAGGTGGGTCATGACCGAAGGTGTTGTCTGCCAGGGTGGCAGGAAGTGTTCTTGGTGGGTCATGACCGAAGGTGTTGTCTGCCAGGGTGGCAGGAAGTGCTCCTGGTGGGTCATGACTGAAGGTGTTGTCTGCCAGGGTGGCAGGAAGTGCTCTTGGTGGGTCATGACCGAAGGTGTTGTCTGCCAGGGTGGCAGGAAGTGCTCCAGGTGGGTCATGACCGAAGGTGTTGTCTGCCAGGGTGGCAGGAAGTGTTCTTGGTGGGTCATGACCGAAGGTGTTGTCTGCCAGGGTGGCAGGAAGTGCTCCTGGTGGGTCATGACTGAAGGTGTTGTCTGCCAGGGTGGCAGGAAGTGCTCCTGGTGGGTCATGACCGAAGGTGTTGTCTGCCAGGGTGGCAGGAAGTGCTCTTGGTGGGCCATGACCGAAGGTGTTGTCTGCCAGGGTGGCAGGAAGTGCTCTTGGTGGGTCCTGACCGAAGGTGTTGTCTGCCAGGGTGGCAGGAAGTGCTCTTGGTGGGTCATGACCGAAGGTGTTGTCTGCCAGGGTGGCAGGAAGTGCTCCAGGTGGGTCAAGACCGAAGGTGTTGTCTGCCAGGGTGGCAGGAAGTGCTCCTGGTGGGACATGACCGAAGGTGTTGTCTGCCAGGGTGGCAGGAAGTGCTCTTGGTGGGTCATGACTGAAGGTGTTGTCTGCCAGGGTGGCAGGAAGTGCTCTTGGTGGGTCATGACCGAAGGTGTTGTCTGCCAGGGTGGCAGGAAGTGCTCCAGGTGGGTCATGACCGAAGGTGTTGTCTGCCAGGGTGGCAGGAAGTGCTCCAGTTGGGTCATGACCGAAGGTGTTGTCTGCCAGGGTGGCAGGAAGTGCTCCTGGTGGGTCATGACTGAAGGTGTTGTCTGCCAGGGTGGCAGGAAGTGCTCTTGGTGGGTCATGACCGAAGGTGTTGTCTGCCAGGGTGGCAGGAAGTGCTCCTGGAGGGTCATGACCGAAGGTGTTGTCTGCCAGGGTGGCTGGAAGTGCTCTTGGTGGGTCATGACCGAAGGTGTTGTCTGCCAGGGTGGTAGGAAGTGCTCTTGGTGGGTCATGACCGAAGGTGTTGTCTGCCAGGGTGGCAGGAAGTGCTCCTGGTGGGTCATGACTGAAGGTGTTGTCTGCCAGGGTGGCAGGAAGTGCTCTTGGTGGGTCATGACCGAAGGTGTTGTCTGCCAGGGTGGCAGGAAGTGCTCCTGGAGGGTCATGACCGGTGTTGTCTGCCAGGGTGGCAGGAAGTTCTCTTGGTGGGTCATGACCGAAGGTGTTGTCTGCCAGAGTGGCAGGAAGTGCTCCTGGAGGGTCATGACCGAAGGTGTTGTCTGCCAGGGTGGCAGGAAGTGTTCTTGGTGGGTCATGACCGAAGGTGTTGTCTGCCAGGGTGGCAGGAAGTGCTCTTGGTGGGTCATGACCGAAGGTGTTGTCTGCCTCGTGGTAATGGGTTTATATCTTTGTGTAACGTTTGTGTTCTGGAATGTATTCAAGTGTATATTTACTTGTGTTGCTTGGCTGTTTTATGTTGTATATATTTGTGGTGGTGGTTGTCGGACTTGTATTTATGGACTAATTTATGCAATAATCATTTATGAGACTTATATTTAGCCATTACACTAATTTCTTTATAGTTGTCTTTATATTTATTATTCAGTTGTCGTTATACCCAAATTTTAAAACAAAATTAATTTAACTGGACAAAGCTTATTGTCAATTATTTAAACTGTTGATTTCTCAAGTTCTTGTTCTTGTTGCTGATTATTGTAATTTTGACTCTCGTAGTTATACAGTAAACTGTAAATATAAACTTTTTTAAATATGTAACATTTTGGTGTATACATTTGCAGTATGGAGTGACCAGCCCCAGGGACCAGGTGGTGACCCGTGACCAGCCCCAGGGACCAGGTGGTGACCCGTGACCAGCCCCAGGGACCAGGTGGTGACCCGTGACCAGCCCCAGGGACCAGGTGGTGACCCGTGACCAGCACCAGGTGGTGACCCGTGACCAGCCCCAGGGACCAGGTGGTGACCCGTGACCAGCCCCAGGGACCAGGTGGTGACCCGTGACCAGCACCAGGTGGTGACCCGTGACCAGCCCCAGGGACCAGGTGGTGACCCGTGACCAGCCCCAGGGACCAGGTGGTGACCCGTGACCAGCCCCAGGGACCAGGTGGTGACCCGTGACCAGCCCCAGGGACCAGGTGGTGACCCGTGACCAGCCCCAGGGACCAGGTGGTGACCCGTGACCAGCACCAGGGACCAGGTGGTGACCCGTGACCAGCCCCAGGGACTAACTGAGGCCGGACCTAGTTATCCTCACATAATTAACCAACTTTTCCACCGGTGATTTTAAGTTAAACAATAAAACTCAACACAATACTTTTTTCCTCTCCTGGAGGAAATATTTGATGTGTTGAGGTTAACAATTAGTAAAATTAATCTCAGTATCCTATATGCTTTATTCCATATGTTTATGCATTATTTGCTTTTGATACCTGAGATTATGACTCCTAGATATTTCTCCAATAAATTCTTCAGATGTTTAATATTGTCCAGGTGATATATGGAAACTCTAGTATTATTATTACTAAGATCAAATCCCAACATTTTACAGCATTAAGCTGCATCCGCTAATGTTTTGTCTACGTGGAAAGTCTATACAGATTGTCTTTTAGCTTTTTTGTGAGTTTAACTCCCACATGGAAGTTAATTCCACATGGGATTTAACTCTATTCACGCCAACTCTCTGCTGTCTTTATTAATAACCAAGGTGTAATCCAACTTAAGACAAACCGCCATTACCGTGTGCCTCCAGCTCTTTAGTCTTGTGAGGCGCAGGATCAAAGTCCTTGTTGACGTCAAGTTATAGAATGTCACAATCCTTCCTACTATCACCTTCTGGAAATTTACAAGAACAGAATGACAAATTTCTTAAACATGAACGGCCCTTAGTGAAACCTTTTCAAGGGGAAAATGAATGGCTTTGGCAATTATCATTTATATCAATTTGCAGCAATTGGCACCCCATCAGCAACCATCCATCACTCCGGTACTCTGGTCGAGTCTAATAATTAATTAAATATGGAAGACAATGGGTCACTAAGCTTTGCTTTACCTTACTTAAGCACCCTGGATAATGTTTTGTCTGGCTCTGTAGACTAGTTTGCCTTTAGTTTGCATATTTGTTTAATAACTTTCTCGCTAGTAACTACTAAACTAGTCCTCTCGACCTTCAAAGATTTGTTCTGCTGAATGCATAGTTAAGTTTGTTTAGGAACTACAAAAATGAAATTATTTGAAATACGTCACATTTCTCTTTCATTCTCAGTTACCTGACCTGCGTCAGATATAATTTGTGCAGCTTTTTCCTTAATCTTTGTTTAATATATCAGAAAAAATGTTTTAGAAATTGTCATTGTCTGGTCTGCTTTACACACTTCATAATTTCTTGATGCTTTCATTATTTCTTTAACATTTCTAGCTAGTTTGGGATATTGTTGTTCAAGATTGACTTCCTCATTCTCAGGCCTTTGATCATAGTTTTTCCTACTGATAAGGTTTTTAATCACATGATTATCCATTTGAGGTCATTGTTATTTGACCTTAACCAATCTTGATGGTACACCACATCTTTGGTCTTCATTAAGCATGTTTTAAATAATTTTTTTGGAATATATTTAATAGTTTTTAAGTTATTTTTGTTAAATCCTTTCACCCATCTTTTTGGGGTTATCTTGAGATGATTTCGGGGCTTAGCGTCCCCGCGGCCCGGTCCTTGACCAAGCCTTCTTTTTGTTATACACCCCAAAAAAGCAGCCCGTTGCAGCTGCTTAACTCCCAGGTACCTATTTACTGCTAGGTAACAGGGGCATCAGGGTGAAAGAAACATTTTACTCATTTGTCTCCACCTCCACTGAGGATCGACCCCAGAACCTCAGGATTACGAATCCGAAGCGCTGTCCACCCAGTTGTCAGGCGCCCCATGTTAATACTTCAGTCATGTAGACTTTTACTCTTCACCTTTCACCCATGTTAATACTTCACCCATGTTGACCTTTACTCTTCACCTTCACCCATGTTAATACTTCACCCATGTTGACCTTTACTCTCACCTTTCACCCATGTTAATACTTCACCCATGTTGCCCTTTACTCTCACCTTTCACCCATATTAATACTTCACCCTTGTTGACCTTTACTCTCACCTTTCACCCATGTTAATACTTCACCCATGTTGACCTTTACTCTCACCTTTCACCCATGTTAATACTTCACCCATGTTGCCCTTTACTCTCACCTTTCACCCATGTTAATACTTCACCCTTGTTGACCTTTACTCTCACCTTTCACCCATGTTAATACTTCACCCTTGTTGACCTTTACTCTCACCTTTCACCCATGTTAATACTTCACCCATGTTGACCTTTACTCTCACCTTTCACCCATGTTAATACTTCACCCTTGTTGACCTTTACTCTCACCTTTCACCCATGTTAATACTTCACCCTTGTTGACCTTTACTCTTACCTTTCACCCATGTTAATACTTCACCCATGTTGACCTTTACTCTCACCTTTCACCCATGTTAATACTTCACCCATGTTGACCTTTACTCTCACCTTTCACCCATGTTAATACTTCACCCATGTTGACCTTTACTCTCACCTTTCACCCATGTTAATACTTCACCCATGTTGCCCTTTACTCTCACCTTTCACCCATGTTAATACTTCACCCATGTTGACCTTTACTCTCACCTTTCACCCATGTTAATACTTCACCCATGTTGACCTTTACTCTCACCTTTCACCCATGTTAATACTTCACCCATGTTGACCTTTACTCTCACCTTTCACACATGTTAATACTTCACCCATGTTGACCTTTACTCTCACCTTTCACCCATGTTAATACTTCACCCATGTTGACCTTTACTCTCACCTTTCACCCATGTTAATACTTCACCCTTGTTGACCTTTACTCTTCACCTTTCACCCATGTTAATACTTCACCCATGTTGACCTTTACTCCCACCTTTTACCCATGTTAATACTTCACCCATGTTGACCTTTACTCTTCACGTTGTCAGATAATATACATTAAGATATTTTAACTTCTCGACGGTGCTTCATAGTCTTCCCGGCTTGGCGCTTTGTTCTGATAATTACTGACATCTTAAGATCTCGCCATGTGTGAGAGAACCTTTTCCTGGGAGCAACTGTTGTCCCTCGCTGCTCACGTGCAAGTAACCTCATGGCCATTCTTCAGTATGGCGACTATGAAATGCATAATCTAAATGGGGCCTAACAAGAGAGACATAATGATGAAGAACAATATATCTTGTTAGTTTGTTTTGTTGTCTTAGGCCTATCTACCTCTGGAGGGTTATTAAGGCCACACAAGTGCTCGCTGACCAAACAGCGAGAATACTTTATGTCAACACAACTGTAAACAATGGTTACAACCAAGAATGTGAAGGTTGTCCAATATGTAAATAAATCTGACTGGTCAAAATGTTGAGTGAGGTACCTCAAGGATCCATCTTGGGCCCAACCCATTATAAGATATACATCAATGACATCAATGAGATCGTTACAAAACATCAAGTTTGCACATGACACTAAGATTTATGCTAAGGTAGGAAGTGTTTATGTTAAGGTAGGAAGTTAGGTCCACCCTAGCTGCCCTACACACCAGTGACCATAGTCAACAGCTCTATATATGGACCCCAAAACATCCTGTGGGCGGTAGTGGGCCATATACCCATCCTGTGATCGGTAGTGGACCCCATACCCATCCTGTGGACGGTAGTGGACTCCATACCCATCCTGTAGACGGTAGTGGACCCCATACCCATCCTGTGATCGGTAGTGGACCCCATACCCATCCTGTGGACGGTAGTGGACTCCATACCCATCCTGTGGACGGTAGTGGACCCCATACCCATCCTGTGGACGGTAGTGGACTCCATACCCATCCTGTAGACGGTAGTGGACCCCTGTTACGGCCACTGTGGGTTGTAACCGGGTTCTTGATGGATGAACTTAAGTGATAGTATCCGACCCCAAGTCGGTAATGGCTTTCAAGGAGTTGGCTAGGTAAGGTAATGCAACAAAAAAGGGGAGAGATTAACACAACACTGATTCCTTTATCAATATATTCATCACCTTAAATAGAAACAAAATACGAAATATTACTACACTTAGATGTATATACAGATGTCGCTCTCACATAGGACACCGAGCACTCCACGACGCTAACACAAAGCAGCCTTCGACGATCTTCGTGTTTCCCCGACACAGTACCGTTCCTGACCTGACCGGCCACAGTACTGGGAAACACTGACGCGTCTACCTTTGACGTGGGCTAGCCTACCGGCAGTCCCACGAGGTGCCTCTCTGCCAACAACCACTCTCCAGCCAAGCGCTGGCAGAGAACCTCAGCCATGCGCTGAGTGGGGTCACAAACCAATACAGTGGTAGCGATCCCCTGGCAGCAGTCTCTAGCGACCAGCAAGCAGCACTACTTAAGAGGCACCTCCCTGTCGTCAGTCTCTCCCCTAAGCCAGTCCCGAAGGTACGCCGATCTTTTCAACACTTAAGCACTTGCAGCTACCACACTGCTTCATCGGCGGCGGCTTCCTTGGTCGTTTCCAGCACCATGTGGGAAGACTGTACTCACCTAGTTGTGCTTGCGGGGGTTGAGCTCTGGCTCTTTGGTCCCGCCTCTCAACCGTCAATCAACTGTGGACTGCCCAAGATGAACTGCCCTCTCCAGTCCCGCTGCCCCCAGGCGTCACCTCTGTTGACAAAAACGTCATCAATGATCTTATGTCATTAAAAACGTCATCAATGATCAATTTAGCCATTTGATAGCCACCACAAGATGCCATTGTCCACATTATGTACTATTCCGGGGCAGTTCGGGTGCAGACTCGTAGATGGCGCTGGAACTGCCACTCTACCCCCCTAACAAGGGTGACGAGTCCGTAACAGTGGGGTTAGAGAGCAAACTCACAGATGGTGCTGACGTTGCTACTCCATACTCCGACGTTGTAGTCGGGTTCGTAACAACCCCATACCCATCCTGTGGACGGTAGTGGACCCCATACCCATCCTGTGGACGATAGTGGACCCCATACCCATCCTCTGGGCGGTAGTGGACCCCATACCCATCCTGTGGACGGTAGTGGACCCCATACCCATCCTGTGGACAGTAGTGGACCCCGTACTCATCCTGGGGCGGTCGTGGACCCCATACTCTTCCTATGGGTGGAAGTGAACCCCATACTAATCCTTTGAGCGGTAGTGGACCCAATACCCATCCTATAGGCGGTAGTGGATCCCATACCCATCCTGTGGGCGGTAGTTGACCTCATATCCATCCTGTGAGCGGTAGTGGACCCCTTTACCCATCCTGTGGGCGGTAATGAACCCCATACCCACCCAACAGGCGGCATTGGACCCAATACTTGTCCCTTTGGGCGGCAGTGGACCCCAATACCCACCCAACAGGCGGCATTGGACCCAATACTTGTCCCTTTGGGGTAGGGGATCCCCCATAAACATCGTGACTTATTGTGGACCCATAGCAATTCTGTTTGCAGCAGTGTACCCCATAGACATTCTAACGTCATATCGTTTTCTGTGTACATTCGCGCACAACATTCTCTATATAATTTTTAAAGCATCAACTATTGTATATAATATTGTTTGGCGCCCGCATCATTATTATATGTAATAATTTATTGACTTATTATTATAATTTACAGAGGAGCACCAAGATTTCTTCTGAGTGCTAACCTTTAACAGGATGCACTGTAGAATAGAGGTTTAAATTATGGATGAAAACATTAGTTGACTCAGAATGGAGACATTATAACTTTTCTTTAACTATTTCCATTTAGTAACGAGAGCATTCAGCTGTCAACAGCTACCATCATCGCTGACGTCTTCACTAACATCTTTATTATTAAGCCTTAAAATCATCCAAAATACTGAAATAAGGAACCATAGGTGGTAGCTATGTATACCACAGGTGAACTATGAATATATAATGCATGGATTAATCTTACATATTTGGTGTATAAGGTTCTGAATGATTCCTTACACAGATTCCTGAAGGCTGTTGTGATGTTAGCCAACCTTGCATATGCCTCCGATCTTATTCTTGTTATGTGGGCTTCAGGAGACATGTTTGGTGTGATATCAACTCCTAGATCTTTCTCTCTGTCCGTTTCATGAAGGACTTTTTCTCCCATTCGGTATCTTGTGTCTGGTCTCCTGTTTCCACTGCCTAGTTTCATTACCTTACATTTACTTGGGTTGAACTTTAGTAGCCATTTGTTTGACCATTCATTCAGGATGTCTAGGTCATCTTGTAGCCTCCTACTATCTTCGTCTGTCTTAATCCTCCTCATAATCTTTGCATCATCAGCAAACAGTGAGAGGAACGATCTCCCTCTGGGAGATAATTTACATAGATCAGAAACAGTATAAGGTAAGGACTGAACCCTGTGGGACTCCACTGGTGACGCCTCGCCAATCTGAGACCTCACCCCTCACAGTGACTCACTATTTTCTGTTGCTTAGGTAATCTCTTATCCAGTGGAGTACCTTCCCTTTCACTCCCGCCTGCATCTCCAGCTTGTGCACGAGTCTCTTATGTGGTACTGTGTCAAAGGCTTTCTGGCAATCCAAAAATATGCATTCTGCCCATCCCTCTCTATCTTGCCTGATTTGTGTTGCTTTGTCGTAGAATTCCATTAATCCTGTGAGGCAGGACTTGCCATCCCTGAACCCATGCTGCTGTTCTGTTACAAAGTTCTTTCGTTCCAGATGTTCCACTAGTTTTTTCGCACAATCTTCTCCATCATCTTGCATGGTATGAAAGTTAGGGACACTGGCCAGTAGTTCAGTGCCGCCTACCTATCACCCTTCTTGTATATTGGGACTACATTGGCCATCTTCCACATTCATGGCAGTTCACCTATTACCGGTGATTTGTGCCTGCACTCACAATGGAGAGTGCAGGCACAGAGCTTATGCTACTTCCTTTAGTATCCATAGTGAGATTCAATCCGAGCCTATAGCCTTTGTCACATCCAATTCTAGCAGATGCTCCCTCACCTTCCCCCTGGTGGTCACAAACTCCTCTAGTGGCGTCTGGTTGGATATTTCCCCTCTTATCTCTAGGACTTCTCCTTGCTGTACTGTAAAGACCTCCGGGAATTTCTTATTGAGTTCTTTGCCCACCTCCTTGTCGTTTGTAGTGAATCTGTCTGCCCCTATCCTCAATTTCATTACCTGTTCCTTCACAGTTGTTTTTCTCCTGATGTGACTGTGCAGCGATTTAGGTTGAGTCTTCACCTTGCGTGCTATTCATTTTCATATTGTCGTCTGTCTCTCTTCTCACCCTGACGTACTCATTCCTGTCACTGTGGTATCTTTCTCTGCTCTCTATTGTCCTGTTATTTCTATAGTTTCTCCATGCCCTTTTACTTCGTTGCTTCGCTATCTTACATCTCTGATTAAACCATGGGTTTCTTGTCTCCATTTCATTTTTTTTACTTTTGGACTGGGATGAACTTCTCTGCTGCCTCCTTACACTTCTGCATGATGTAGTCCATCATGTCTTGGGCCGTCATTCCTCTGTGCTCTGTTTCCCAAGCTACATCTGTTAGAAATTTTCTTCTCCTCATAGTTTCCCTTCCAGAACGCCGGCCTTTTGTGTTCTGAGCCTTTCCTTGAGTATCTTTACCCTACTTCGACCAGGTACTCAAACATCAATACACTGTGATCACTCATTTCCACTCGGGTTCGTAACCAATTTCCTTATGTCGGAGTCGTTCAGAATGAATACTAGGTCGAGTCTGGCTGGTTCATCGTTGCCTCTCATTCTTGTAGCATCCCTAACGTGCTGACTTAAAAAGTTCCTGGTCGCCACTTCCAGTAGTTTAGCTCTCCATCTTTCCTCACCTCTATGTGGTTCCTTGTTTTCCCAGTCTATCCTTTCGTGATTAAAGTCCCCCATGATGAGCAGGTGGGATCGGTTTCTACTGGCGGCAGCAGTTGCTCTCTCAATTATGGTGTTAACCACTTTGTTGTTCCTGTCATACTCTTGCCTGGGTCTTCTGTCATTTGGTGGTGGGTTATATATCACTGCTTCTACTATTCTTGGTCCTCCCATCGTCATGGTGGACAGAACCATGAAGTCTCTGAACCCCTCGCAGCCAGAAATAGTAATTTCCTCGAAACTCCATTCCTTTCTCATCAGTAGGGCCACTCTACCACCCCCCCCTTTCTTCCCTCTCTCTCCTTATTACAGTGTACTCCTGGGGAAACACGACATTCGATATTATTCCTGAGAGTTTTGTTTCAGTGAGGCCAATTACATCCGGGTTTGCTTCTTGTGTACATTCCCTAAGTTCACTTGCCTTGTTTGTGATCCCATCTATGTTCGAGTACATTACCTTAAAGCTGACTCTCTTCTGTCCATTCTCAGTTTCTGTCGATTCCCCTGGAGTGGGGGGGGGGGCAAGGGGTGTCTGTGGGGGGAGGCCTGGGAAGGGGGACCTGAGGTGCGAAGGGATTTGGAGGCTCTGGTACATGGGGGGCAGGCATGGTCTGTGGTGGTGTGGCTGAGAGGGTCTGGTGTTGGGGGTCACTTAGGGCATGGGACCGGGGAGCAGAGGGGGCATGTGGTGGAGGGAGAGGGAGGTCATGGGCTGGGGTTGTAGGGGAGTTTGGGTGGGACGGCAGGGAGAACAGTGGTTAGGGAGGGAGCTTGTGAGATGGTTAACAGAGTATTATCAGATGCTGGGGGATAAGGGAAGGGGGGGGTCAAGGAAAGGGGTGACAGGGAGGGTATGGGTTGAGAGGGGTGGTGGGGCAGGGAGGATATTGGGTGAGGGAGGAGGGGGCCAAGAAGGGAATGGGGTGAGGGAAGAGCGGGGCCCAGGAGGGTATGGAGTGTTCGGGAGGGAATGGGGTGAGAGGGGATAGGGAACAGCGAGGATAGGGAGTGATGGGGAAGGGGGGTACAGGGAGGGAAGGACTTGGAGGGGAACGGGAGAGGGGGAGGGAGGGTTGACTGAGCCTTGGGATGAGGGCAGGGAGGGTTCAGTGTAGGTGGGGATTTCTATGTGGAGGAAGATACGGGTGTTGTTCTCTCCTCTGGGGTTGCTGGGGCGCTGGTTGGGATTATTCCACTATCCTCTGGGGCTGCTGAGTTGGGGTCTGTTGCTCCCTGGTTCTGTCCTCTCCCCTGTGTTTTCTCCTCGCTTCTGCTGCCTTTACTCTCCCTTCCTTTGTCATGTCCCTCTGGAGGAATACTTTCCTGTAACCTCCCACATGGTACAGAAGGCTCTTCCTTGCTAGAATTTCTTCCTTTACGTGCTCGTTTGTAAACATTATCTTTATCAGACGATCTCTGTCCTTGTTGTACCAGCCTACCCTGAACACCTTCTCTATGCATGGTCCAGCCCCTTCCACTGCAACCTCTGTTGTATCCCGTGCACTGCCTCATTGTCTTTACTAATCCACTCCATCTTATTGGAGCCTTCCTGTTCTTTAATGCCTGCTACTACCACTGATCGTTTCCTCTAAAGCAGTTGACTAGTGCACCTTGCCGCTTCCTATGAGGCAGCTGCTTTCATGGCTGCCTCCCTCTCTGTGGCCATTACATCTGGACTCTTTTTAAGTATCTCAGCAAATGATGCTTGTACAGTGGCAGTCTCTTCCACTGATACATTTCCACCTTCTCTTGGTATGGTGTTTGGAGCTGAGTCGGAGTATTGTTTTCCTTGAGCCTTCTTATCTCCTCATTTGCTGCTAATAGCTCTTTATGCAGGATGCTGATTGCATCCCTCATTTGTTTCTTCTCCTTGCTGATACAATCCCAAGCTTGGTCAAACATCTCATTCATTTGGACTCACTCACTTTTCCCTGTGTGTGTGTGTTTACTAGTTGTGTTTGCTAGTTGTGTTTTTACGGGGGTTGAGCTTTGCTCTTTCGGCCCGCCTCTCAACTGTCAATCAACTGTTTACTAACTATTTTTTTTTTTTTTTTTTTTTTCCACACCACACACACACACACACACACACACACGTGTGTGTGTGTGTGTGTGTGTGTGTGTGTGTGTGTGTGTACTCACCTAGTTGTACTCACCTAGTTGTGCATGCGGGAGTTGAGCTCTGGTTCTTTGGTCCCGCCTTTCAACCGTCAATCAACAGGTGTACAGGTTCCTGAGCCTATTGGGCTCTACCATATCTACACTTGAAACTGTGTATGGAGTCAGCCTCCACCACATCACTTCCTAATGCAATCCATTTTCAACCACTCTGACACTAAAAAAGTTCTTTCTAATATCTCTGTGGCTCATTTGGGCACTCAGTTTCCACTTGTGTCCCCTAGTGCGTGTGCCCCTTGTGTTAAATAGCCTGTCTTTATCAACCCTGTCGATTCCCTTGAGAATCTTGAATGTGGTGATCATGTCCCCCCTAACTCTTCTGTCTTCCAACGAAGTGAGGTTTAATTCCCGTAGTCTCTCCTCGTAGCTCATACCTCTCAGCTCGGGTACTAGTCTGGTGGCAAACCTTTGAACCTTTTCCAGTTTAGTCTTATGCTTGACTAGATATGGACTCCATGCTGGTGCCGCATACTCCAGGATTGGTCTGACATATGTGGTATATAATGTTTTGAAAGATTCCTTACACAAGTTTCTAAAGGCCGTTCTTATGTTAGCCAACCTGGCATATGCTGCTGATGGTATCCTCTTGATATGAGCTTCAGGGGACACGGTCTGGAGTGATATCAACCCCCAGGTCTTTCTCTCTCTCTGACTCTTGAAGTATTTCATCTCCCAAATGATACCTTGTATCTGGTCTCCTGCTTCCTACCCCTATCTTCATTACATTACATTTGCTTGGGTTAAACTCTAACATCCATTTGTTCGACCATTCCTGCAGCTTGTCCAGGTCTTCTTGAAGCCTCAAGCTGTCCACCTCTGTCTTAATCCTTCTCATAATTTTGGCGTCGTCTGCAAACATTGAGAGGAATGAGTCTATACCCTCTGGGAGATAATTTACGTATATCAGAAACAGGATAGGCCCAAGTACAGAGCCCTGTGGGACTCCACTGGTGATTTCACGCCATTCTGAGGTCTCATCCCTCATTGTAACTCTCTGCTTCCTATTGCTTAGGTACTCTCTTATCCACTGGAGCGCCCTACCAGTTACTCCTGCCTGTTTCTCCAGCTTATGCATCAACCTTTAATGGGGTACTGTGTCAAAGGCTTTCCTACAGTCCAAAAAAATGCAGTCCGCCCATCCTTCTCTTTCTTGCTTAATCTTTGTCACCTGATCGTAGAATTCTATCAAGCCTGTAAGGCAAGATTTACCCTCCCTGACCCCATGTTGATGGGTTGTCACGAAGTCTCTTCTCTCCAGATGTGTTACTAGGTTTTTTCTCACAATCTTCTCCGTCACCTTGCATGGTATACAAGTTAAGGAACACTGGCCTGTAGTTCACTGCCTCTTGTCTGTCACCCTTTTTATATACTGTATTTTTGTACTACATTAGCAGTCTTCATATTTCTGGTAGGTCTCCCGTTTCCAGTGACTTGCCACTCTCCACTATGGAGAGTGGCAAGCAAAGTGCTCCTGCACACTCTTTCAATACCCATGGTGAGATTCTGTCCGGCCCAACAGCTTTTCTCACATCCAGCTCCAATAGGTGCTTCTTGACCTCATCTCTTGTAATTTCGAACCTATCCAAGGTCACCTGAGGCCGGATTCAGCAAGGTACTTACGAAGGTTTTTCCTCTTAGCTACGAATGTTTTCCTTCTTAGCGCCTTCGTGGCGGCTACGGCGGTATTCAGGTAGCTACACTAAATGGAAAAACCTTCGTAAGTTCATTCCTGGATCTAAGTGTGGTTTCGACCACTCGTAGCTTTACGTAAACTGGATATAACTCAATTTTTCTCTACTACATAACACTCGGATCGATTTTAAGATTTTGGAACATAAGCAAAAGATTATAAAAATTGAATCTAGTGAAGAGGAGTCCTTCGTGTTAGTTATATATGCATTCTCTGCTTGAAACTTAAAGTAAATATGTCTTTTATGATAATAGAATTAGTTTTATAATAGCAAGATATTATACCCGTAGTTATTAAGTAAATAAACACAGGTGAACATGAAATATGAGAGAAGGTGATGAGCCCTGCCTGATGGGATCATTTACTATTACCAAATGCCCCTGTTCACCTAGTAGTAAGGGTGTACCTTAGCTATACATACCCATTTCTAATTTATTTAGTTTGGTTTTATTTTGAAATTAAATCTGGGTGAGACATAAAATAAAAATATGCTGCTCAAATGATGTTAGGTAAGGAGAAGGGTAAAAATGTCAAAAACTTTATTCATTGAATACTTAAACCTATAATTATGACTATATAGATTATTAAAAAAGAGAGAGGGAAGTAGGGGTCCAAGACCTCTTCCTGTTATACAATTTGGGTGTGAAACAAGTAATTATCAAAAGAAGGCCCCATGCCGGTAAGGCTATGTAGCAGTAAGGCAGTGAGGTGAGGCAGCTACTTATTTGAGAAATGCTTATTTTATTTACCTTATAAGCTGAGGCAACTTATTTTATTTGAGGAATACTCAGCTGATTCCTCTACATTTAGCATGGAACAAATTTGTGTCCAAGACCTCTTCCTGTTACACAATTTGGATGTGTGTAACCAAACTAGAAGTGCTCTACAAATCAAGGGACCCAGAATGTGGAATGACCTCCCGAATCATGTCAAAGGCTGTACCTCTCTCAACCAGTTTAAGAGTTAAACTAAGTACTGCCTAATTAACTCCATGCAACCTAACTTACCTCCTAAATGTCAACCCATGTCTTGCTATTTTTTAAACAACGCTGTTCACCAACATGTGCAATTGCTGATTTATGCTATGTTAACCCCCCTTTTTGTATTTTTTATTCTTTCTTTCAACACATTTTATACCTAATCCCGATTACTATTAAGATTTAGTCTGTGTTTTTTCCCCCCACACCTTGCCCGAAATGCTATGAGTATTAGTGGCTTTAGGTATTGTATGTACTAGCTCTGTCTATAAATCCAACATTATGTTTGTAAATCAACTGTATGTACTTTTCCTGAATAAAATGTGTATATTATTTATTTTTTAATCAGTAAGTATTAAAAGAAGGCACCAAGCTGGGAAGGCTATGTAGCACCATTGTGTGTAACAATAAACCAAATTTTTTTTTAACAAATAATGCACCTGTATGGTAAAACAAATCCTGTCAGCTGTAAAAATATTGATGCAGTTATTTAAATGAAAAATATAATGAAAGAAATATTACTGGTTTATTTTTATCCTATCTTTTTGTACTGTACAGTATATCCAAGGAAGTGAAAAATTGAGACATAATGCACAATTTAATGAATGATTAGCATGGATTAGCAGTTCAAAAGAAATATGACTATTACATATCAACATGAGATCTTAATGATCCATGGTCAACATTATTTAATAAGGATAATACAGTACTGAATTTGTAATAATACAAACTATAATTTAAAATCTTTATTACTGATATTATTTATTAAGAAGATTAGGTATACACAGCAATGTACTACTACCTTATTCTATATGGAATATTACACAGTGTAGATAAAAAACTAGCTATAAGTTTATCTAATACTCCCATCTCACAGGATGGTTAGACATACTGTACATGGAATCAATTTAGAAAACACCAGCCTCAATACAAAAAACAAATCAACTCTGACTAAACAACTCTAAGCAATTTTCACAAGAGGTAAGCACTGAATTATGGAAACATTATATTATAATTACTCTTACCAGTTTCTACCAGACTCCTCTCAAACAATGTATTTTGAAACATGTTTAGGTATACACAGCAATGTGCTGCTTCCCTATTCTGTATAAAGGACCACACAGTGTAGATCAAAAACCAGCTACAAGCTCATCCAACATCCTCACCTCACAGATTGGCCAGTCATATATGGAATTAGGAGAGAACAAAATAATTAATGCTGATCTATTAGCCTCCACTGGCAAAATCTGGGTGCAGCACAAGAATATCTTCCAATATTCCTGAGTGTATGAAGTAATTACAGAGCTCAAAATACCTCATTCCATTTGGTATGAAGTCACTGATAACAGGGCAATCACAGATATAGTGTTGGAGAGTATGTTCTCTCAAGTAGGACTGAAAACAGATGGTTTTTTTCCACCAAGAGGGCTATAAACCCATGGAAGAGCCTACCCGCTGAAGCCGTAAATGCCATATTCCAGCTATAAAATATCATTAAGACAATTGGCGGGCCCTTTAACAAGCCGCCGGCTTTCTGTCCTTTTCGAGGCCACTAGATAGTTAGTGGCCCTTGGGTAAATTCAGTAAATATATACAATAATTGTCAGCGCATCTTCCGAGCAACAAGGACAGCTACACAGTATCTCTTAGAATTACGTAGGTAAACAACAATTGTAACATATTTGTTTACTACAATGTCGGTGCTGGCTGTAGAAGTTGAAAAAACATTGTTTTACTTCGAAATATACTAATTTTATAAGAAAATTCGACGTAAATAGGAGGCAGTAGAGCTCCGATAAGCCAGCGCTAAATCTTCAATATGAAGAATGTTGCTGCTCTCTGATTGGCCAAACGAAACACAGTAGTGACCTCTATCGGCACGCAGGTGAACCAACAATTTTCTTCCTAAGTGGACGTTATTGAATTGCACCTAAGCCTCTTCTTTGGGCACACTTAGGAACCTTCGTAGCAAACCCACTTACGAAGAAATACACAGAGCTTCCTGAATCTAGGTCCTGGTTTGCTGACACCTCTCCTAGCGCCGTGACTTCTCCCTGTTCTATTGTAAAGACCTCCTGGAACCTTTTGTTGAGTTCTTCACACACCTCTTTGTCATTCTCTGTGTACCTATCCCCGCCCACGCTAAGTTTCATCACCTGTTCCTTCACTGTTGTCTTCTTCCTGATGTGACTGTGTAGTAGCTTTGGTTCGGTCTTGGCTTTATTAGCTATATAATTTTCATACCTTTTCTCAGCTGCTCTTCTCACACTGACATACTCGTTCCTGGTTCTCAGGTATCTCTCTCTACTTTCTGGTGTTCTGTTATTACGGAAGTTCCTCCATGCCCTTTTGTTCAGCTCTTTTGCTCTCATACATTCCCTATTAAACCACGGATTCTTCCTTTGCTTCTCTGTTTTTTCCTGTCGGGCTGGGACAAACCTGCTTACAGCCTCCTGACATTTTTGGGTAACAGTCCATCATGTTTTGTACGGACTTGGTTTCGAGTTCTGTGTCCCAATGTATATCCCATAGGAATTTATTCATCTCCTCATAGTTTCCCTTTCGGTACGCCAGCTCAACCAGGTACTCAAAGCTCAATACACTATGATCACTCATTCCCAAGGGGGCTTCCAACTTAACTTCCCTTATATCCGACTCATTTAGGGTAAATATCACATCAAGCATGGGAAGCAAGCATCAAGAAGGATGATGGGAAGGATTGAGATAGGGAAGATAGAGATAGAGAGAGAGAGAGGGAGGAAGGGAGACAGGGTATTTGTGTGTGAAATGATGGCTTGGGGTAGGGGGGGGGGAAGAAGAGGTAAAAAAAGTTGAGCCAGAGCTCAACCCCCGCAAGAACAAATAGGTGAGTACACACACACGCACACTGTTGAAGTTCAACCCAAGTAAATGCAAAGTAATGAAACTAGGCAGTGGAAACAGGAGGCTAAACACAGGATTCAGAATAGGAGATGAAGTACTTAATGAAACAGACAGAGAGAAAGATCTAGGAGTTGATATCACACCAAAGCTGTCTCCTGAAGCCCACGTAAAAAGAAATAACGTCTGCGGCATATGCGAGGCTGGCTAACACCAGAACAGCGTTCAGGGAACCTGTGTAAGGAATTATTCAGAATCTTGTACACCACATATGTAAGACCAATCCTGGAGTATGCGGCCCAGGATGGAGCCCGTACCTTGTCAAGCACAAGACGAAGCTCGAAAAAGTCCAAAGGTATGCCACTAAACTAGTCCCAGAACTAAGAGGCATGTGTTACGAGGAAAGGCTGCGGGAAATGCACCTTACGACACTGAAAGACAGATGAGTAAGGGAAGACATGATCACAACCTACAAAATCCTCAGGGGAATAAACAAGGATAAACTATTCAACACTGGCGGGACGTGAACAAGGTGACATAGGTGGAAACTGAGTACCCACATGAGCCACAGGGACGTTAGAAGGAACTTTTTCAGTGTCAGAGTAGTTAACGGATGGAATGCTTTAGGCAGTGATGTGGTGGAGGCTGACTCAATACACAATTTTAAATGTAGATATGATAGAGCCCAGTAGGCTCAGGAACCTGTACACCAGTTGATTGACAGTTGAGAGGCGGGACCAAAGAGCCAAAGCTCAACCCCCGCAAGCACAAATAGGTGAGTACACACACACACACGCTTACACACACTCATGTGTGCACACAGACATGCACGTATACACACACACAGTCTGTGTGTGTGTGTACGAGATGTTGCCCCTCTACCCTTTTAAGACATAGTTGGAATAGGGACAAACATGGCAGCGAGGACTTCCAAGGGAACAGGGAAAAGTCAATGTGACCAAATGAAGGAAGTGTTTGCCCAGGTTTTGGAGGATATCAGAAGGGAGATGCAGGAAATGAATAATACAATAAGCAACCTGCAAAGTGAGCTGACAGCAGCAAAAGAGGAGATTAAAACCCTTAAAGAGGACAATACTGAGACAGAGGCTCAGATAATCATTCAAAGAGAAGATGAAAATGGTACATTGGAAGGGACTGCCATAGTACAAGCAACATTCTCAGAAATGCTAAAAAAGAACAAGGAAGTAATGTTCACAATGAGGGAAGTAGCCATGAAAACAGCCACCTCACAGGAAGCAGCAAAGGTCACAAGTCAACTGCTGGAAAGAAAAAAATCAGTGGTAACTGTGGGTATTAAAGAGCAGTAAGGGTCCAATCAGACAGAAAGGAATTATAAGGACGGAGCAGCAGCGAATGAAATACTAAGGAGGCTTGAGATGGAAGGGACTGAAGATAGAATTTAGAAGGTTTTCAGGATGGGCTGGTACAACAAGGCCAGAGACCGTGTGTTAAAGAGAGTGTTTGCAAACGAAGCCACAAAAGATAAAATTCTAACAAGGAAGAGCCGCCTGCAATATGTGGGAGAATTAAAAAAAAAGTATTCCTCCAGAGGGACATGACAAGGAAAGAGAGAGCCATGGCTACAGAAGCAAGGAAGAAGCGCAAGGCAAGAGGAGAAAACCAGGAGAACACAGCTCCCAACGCAACATTCCCAGGGGTGAGGGGGTAACCCCCACAACCAGCAACCCAGTAACACCAGAGGGGAGGGCAACTCCACCACCCTCCTCTGCATAGAAACCTCCCCCTACCCCGAACCCTCCCTGCCCCTACTCAAATGTTCAGCTAACTCTCCCTCCCCCCTCAACCCACTCCAACTCTGTTACCCCTTCCCTACTCCCACCATGTCTCCCTTCCCCCCTTTCCCCTACTGTCCTCCCTCCCCCCTTCATCCCATACCCTCCCTGTCACCCCCTTCACTTGACCCCCCCCACCCCTCACTCCAGTATCCTCTGAGATCGCTTTACCCACCCCTACAAATCCTCATGCCCATGGAACAGCTTCCGCTATCAGCCAAACACTCACCAAGAAGGGAACATGAGAAGGGACATAGGAAAGTGAGTCTCAAGGCAATGTACATTAACATAGATGGGATTACAAATAAAACAAATGAACTTGGAGAATGGGTACTTGAAGAAAACCCAGACATAATAGCACTCGCAGAAACAAAGCTAACGAAAACCATAACAAATGCAGTGTTTCCACAGGACTACTGTGTTGTGAGGAAAGAGAGAGAAGGAAGAGGAGGTGGTGGTGTAGCTCTGCTGGTAAGAAAAGGCTGGGATTTTGAGGAGATGGTTATTCAGGGCTGTGAAGGTTTCAGTGACTACATAACAGGTACAATGGCAACTGGAGGACAAAAAATTATAGACGCAGTCATATATAACCCGCCACCAAATGACAGAAGACCCAGCCAGGAATATGATAGAAACAACATGGCCACCATTAACATAATAGAGATAACAGCGCCTCTCGCTAGTAGGAATGGATATGGACTACTAATCATGGGGACTTCAGCCATAGGAAGATAGATTGGGAGAACAGAGACCCGCATGGAGGACCAGATACATGGAGAGCTAAGCTGCTGGACGCAGCAACAAGAAACTTTCTAAGCCAACACATCAAGGGACCGACAAGAATGAGAGAGGGAGGATGAACCAGCTATGCTTGATCTGATATTTACCCTCAATGAGTGGGATATAAGGGAAGTTAAAATGGAAGCCCCCTTGGGAATGAGTGATCACAGTGTATTGATCTTTGACTACTTGGTAGAGCTAGGACTTATCTCCCCCAAAAAAGAACTAGAAAACAGAAGGCTGGCATATCGAGAGGGGAATTATGAGGGGATGAGAAGTTCCCTAAGGGATATACCATGGGACACAGACCTCAGAGCTAAGTCTGTACAAGACATGATGGACTATGTCACCCAAAAGTGTCAGGAGGCAGTAAACAGGTTTATCCCGGCCCAAAGGGAAAAATCCGAGAAGCAAAAGAAGAATCCAAGGTTTAACAGGGCATGTATGGAAGCAAAAGAACTGAACAAAAGGGCGTGGAGGAACTTCGAAAATAACAACACCAGAAAGCAGAGAGAGATACCAGAGAACCAGGAATGAGTATGTTAGTGTGAGAAGGGAAGCAGAGAAAACTTATGAAATTTTATAAATGATCCAAAGCTACTCCACAGCCACATCAGAAGGAAAACAAACAGGTCTTCACAATAGAACATGGTGAGGTCACTGTACTAGGAGAGGGGGCAGTAAACCAGGCGGCCTTAGAATGGTTCCAATTTTCGAGAGATGAGGTCAAATGACACCTGTTGGATCTGGATGTGAGAAAGGCTGTTGGTCCAGACGGTATCTCACCATAGGTATTGAAAGAGTGTGCAGAGGCACTCTGTTTGCCACTCTCCATAGTGTATAGTAGGTCACTATGTTACCAGAAATTTGGAAGGCCGCTAATGTGGTCCTAATATACAAAAAGGGTGACAGACAAGAGGCACTGAACTACAGGCCAGTGTCCTTAACTTGTATACCATGCAAAGTGATGGAGAAGATCATGAGAAAAAAATCTAGTAACACATCTGGAGAGAAGAGACTTCGTGACAAATCGTCAACATGGTTTTCAGGGAGGGTAAATCTTGCCATTCAGGCTTAATAGAATTCTTCAATCAGGTGGCAAAGATTAAGCAAGAAAGAGAACGCTGGGTGGACGGCATTTTTTTTGGACTGTCGGAAAGCCTTTGACACAGTCCCCCATAAGAGGCTGGTACATAAGCCGGAGAGACAGGCAGGAGTAACTGGTAAAGTGCTCCAGTGGATAAGAGAACACCTAAGCAATAGGAAGCAAAGAGTTACAGTGAGGGGTGAGACCTCAGATTGGCGTGAAGTCACCAGTGGAGTCCGGCAGGGTTCTGTACTCGGTCCTATCCTGTTTCTGATATACGTAAACGTTCTCCCGGAGGGTATAGACTCATTCCTCTCAATGTTTACTGACGATGCCAAAATTATGAGAAGGATTAAGACAGAGGAGGACTAATTGAGGCTTCATGAAGACCTAGACAAACTAAAGGAATGGTCGAACATATGGTTGTTAGAGTTTAACCCAAGCAAATGTAATGTAATGAAGATAAGTGTAGGGACCAGAAGGCCAGTTACAAGGAATCATTTGGGAGATGAAATTCGTCAAGAGTCAGAGAGAGAGAAAGAAAGATCTGGTGGGGGGGGTCATATCACGCCAGACCTGTCCCCCTGAAGCCCATATCATAAGGATAACATCAGCAGCCTATACCAGGTTGGCTAACATAAGAACGGCATTTAGACACGTGTCCAAGGAATCATTCAGAACTTTCTATACCACCTATGTCAGACCAATCGTGGAGTATGCAGCCCCAGCATGGAGTCCATATCTAGTCAAGCATAACACTAAACTGGAAAAAGTTCAAAGATTTGCCACCAGACTAGTACCCTGGCTGAGAGATATAAGCTATGAGGAGAGACTACGGGAATTAAACTCATGTTGCTAGAAGACAGAAGAGTTAGGAGGGATATGATCACCACGTACAAGATTCTCAGAAGAATTGACAGGGTAGATAAAGACAGAGCTATTTGACACAAGGGGCACACGCATTAGGGGACACAGGTGGAAATTGAGTGCCCAAATAAGTGACAGAAATATTAGAAAGAATTTTTTTTAGTGTCAGTGGCTGACAAATGGAATGCATTAGGTAGTGATGTGGTGGAGGCTGACTCCATACACAGTTTAAAGTGTAGACATGATAGAGTCCAATAGGCTCAGGAACCTGTACACCTGTTGATTGACGGTTGAGAGGCGGGACCAAAGAGCCAGAGCTCAACCCCCGCAAGCACAAGTAGGTAAGTACACACACCGGTGGACAACGGTTCCTGAGCGAACAGCACGTTGGATGCGTGATCCTGTGGTCATGGGTTCGATTTCAGGCGCCGGCGAGAAACAATGGGCAGAGTTTCTTTCACCCTGATGCGCCTGTTACCTAGCAGTAAATAGGTACCTGGGAGTTAGTCAGCTGTCACGGGCTGCTTCCTCGGGTTGTGTGGTGTGGGGGAAAAAATAGTAATTAGTAACAGTTGATTGACAGTTGAGAGACAGGCCAAAAGAGCAGAGCTCAACCCCCACAAGCACAACTAGGTGAATTCACACACACACACGCACACACACACACGCACACACACACACGCACACACACACATACACACACACACACACACACACACACACACACACACACACACACACACACACACACACACACACACACACACACACACACACATACACACGCACACACACATACACACGCACACACATAACAAATCACTGGCAACAGGGGAACTGCCAGAAATTTGGAAAGCAGCTAACGTAGTCCCGATATACAAAAAAGGGGATAGACAGGAGGCACTGAATTACAGACCAGTGTCCCTAACCTGCATACCATGCAAGATGATGGAGAAGATTGTGCGAAGAAAGCTAGTGGAGCACCTGGAGCGAAAGAACTTTGTAACACAGCATCAACATGGATTCAGGGATGGCAGGTCCTGCCTCACAGGGTTACTTGAATTCTACGACCAGGCAACAAAAATAAGGCAAGAAAGAGAAGGGTGGGCAGACTGCATATTTTTGGATTGTCAGAAAGCCTTTGACACAGTGCCACACAAGAGGCTAGTGAAAAAACTGGAGATGCAGGCTGGAGTGAAAGGGAAGGTACTCCGTTGGATACAGGAGTACCTAAGTAACAGGAGACAACGAGTCAGTGTGAGGGATGAGGTCTCAGATTGGCGAGACGTTACGAGTGGAGTACCGCAGGGGTCAGTCCTTGGACCTATACTGTTTCTGATATATGTAAATGATCTTCCAGAGGGTATAGAATCGTTTCTCTCAATGTTTGCCGATGATGCAAAAATTATGAGGAGGATTGAAACTGAGGACGATAGTAGGAGGCTACAAGATGACCTAGACAGACTGAGTGAATGGTCCAACAAATGGCTGTTGAAGTTCAGCCCGAGTAAATGCAAATTAATGAAACTAGGTGGTGGAAATAGGAGGCCAAACACAGGATACAGAATAGGAGATGAAGTACTTAATGAAACGAACAGAGAGAAAGATCTAGGAGTTGATATCACACCAAACCTGTCTCCTGAAGCCCACATAAAAAGAATAACGTCTGCGGCATATGCGAGGCTGGCTAACATCAAAACAGCGTTCAGGAACGTGTGTAAGGAATCATTCAGAATCTTGTACACCACATATGTAAGACCAATCTTGGAGTATGCGGCCCCAGCATGGAGCCCGTACCTTGTCAAGCACAAGACGAAGCTGGAAAAAGTCCAAAGGTATGCCACTAGACTAGTCCCAGAACTAAGAGGCATGAGTTACGAGGAAAGGCTGCGGGAAATGCATCTTACGACACTGGAAAACAGAAGAGTAAGGGGAGACATGATCACAACCTTCAAAATCCTCAGAGGAATCGACCGGGTAAACAAGCATAAACTATTCAACACTGGTGGGACGCGAACAAGGGGACACAGGTGGAAACTGAGTACCCACATGAGCCACAGAGACGTTAGAAGGAACTTTTTCAGTGTCAGAGTAGTTAACGGATGGAATGCATTAGGCAGTGATGTGGTGGAGGCTGACTCCATACACAGTTTTAAATGTAGATATGATAGAGCCGAGTAGGCTCAGGAATCTGTACACCAGTTGATTGACAGTTGAGAGGCAGGCCAAAAGAGCAGAGCTCAACCCCCCCAAGCACAACTAGGTGAATACACACACACACACACACACATCTCGAGGTCGATGGGAGGTGGACTCGTAATTGTTACCAGTTTTCCCAAAGAGTATCCTCTTGATAGAGCTTATAACCTTGACGGGGTCTACAAGGCAAGACGGATACATAAGGATGGTCAACCTCTCAACAGGATCATCATTGTTTGGAATGGCAGTGACCCTCCCCCTGGACATTACACCTTTTTTGGACATTTCATCCCATCAAGTCCTATAAAACCTTGGGTATCCCCCCCTGTTGTTTGTTATAAGTGTCATGGTACTCATCATATCTCTAGGTACTGTCAACATGACCCTGTGTGTGGTCTCTGTGCTGAACAGCACGAAACAAGGGAGTGTCCTCACAGGGACCCCCCTACCCTTGAGGATGGGGAGGAAGCCTCTCCTCTGGTCCGGAAGTGTCCCAGGTGTTTGCGTCAAGGTGTAGATGTTTGGCATCGTGACTGCTCTCGACGCCCCGCCCTCTCTACCATGAGCAGGACGCCAGAGGCGTCTGGTCCAGCTGCAGGAGGCACCCAGCTGGAAGCTCCTAATGTCACCTCTAGTAAGCAGTTTCCAACGCTCGATGGGCTAAGGCAAACAAGCAAAGATACAGAAGAAATTGACTGGTTAAAAAATAAAATTATGGAATTGGAAGTTAAAATACAAACATTAGTGATGAATCTGCCCGGTGATAGTGAAGTGAATCATGCTAGCGATAGTGATCAAGTAAATTCTCCCAGCACCAGTAGTGATGCGAGTGGTAATGCTGCAGCTGCTGAGGCTACTTCACCTGTCTCTACGGAACGTGAGTGTCAAATCCCCGTGGGGAATGGTGTTAGAGTAGTCATTGATCCCTCACTGGCACCCCAACTAGATCGTCAAGACACCCTTGATTTGGTTAAAGGTAAAGAGTTTAAAAGAATACCAACTTCTACTCAGGTTAGACGCCTCCTAGACAAAAGTACTCAGGACACACGGAACAAAATTACTTATGTTCTCCAAGTGTTTAACGAGCTTAAATGTTACCTAAATTCCCTTGACACTTAACCATGGCTCATCAAACAAAAACAATTAAGTTTCTTTCTTGGAATATTCGAAGTGTTTATCTTCGGATAAATGACGTAATCTTGTATGCTAAAATGAGAGACGTAGATGTGATCTGTTTACAGGAACCATATACGTCCACAACTATCAAGAAGGTCCCACCCAAGATACCTGGGTATATAGCATACAACAACAGTATTGGAACTGGTTTACTAACGTATATTAAGAGTGGATTAATCTGTAAACTAATTAAAAATCATAGGAGTGATAGTATACATTATCAAAAATTCAAATTGCAAACTGCAAATAGCCATTTCCTACTGTATAACATATATGGACGATGTAATGTACTTAAAGCAGACCTGCTACCGACACCTACAGGTAACACAGCTATGTTATGTATGGGTGACTTTAATGCTCGTCACACTGCTCTTGGTGACGTTCAGTGTAACAATAATGGAAGGGTCTTCTTGAAATACCTTAATGATCATAATATTACTGTGTATGATACTGATAAACAGACCCATTTATTGGGGGGTAGACTGGATTATGTGACTGAGTACAGCCTAGTAGATAGCAACGTCAACGTTAAGCTCATCCCAGAACTAGTAAGTGATCATTTTGCAATATATTGTGAATACAATGTGGCGGACATTAGGTCCAATCCTCATCCTAGAGTTAAAATTAACATTCCAGACAATCTTAAACAGCACTTTAAGGCTTATGTACATAAGTGGTACACTGGGTATACACCTGTATCAGTGGACCACTTTTACAATGATCTTGTCAGTATCATTACCAGTTATTATGATACCTGGGTTAAATCAAGGAAAAAAAAGAACACTCGTTCTTCCTCATGGACAGAGGATCCTATTATTATTGCAGAGCGAGCTAAAGTGCTTCAGCTTGCTGACTCTTATAAACGAGACAAAACAGCTGACAATTTACTTGCATTCCTTAATGCCAACAGAGATTTTCGCGAGCATAAGGGTCAAGTTAAGAACACATATTGGGAACAATTCCAACAAGGTATCAATAGAACTACAACATTATCAGAAATGTGGAACAAAATTAAAAACATTACCAAACCTTCAGCCCCAGTTCAGCTTCATCATACTCCTGCAGAATATGCTGACATGCTCCTAGCTCAATGGTCTAGTGTCTCACAAATTTCTTCCTTACCCCCAGATATACAGCAGCATTTAAGACATACCAACATTAACAGAAACAGTAATATTGAAATAGCACGCTCCTCACCAGATTTAACAGATCAGTTTCCTATAACCCCCTTTGAATTAACATCAGCATTAGGAAAACCTAAGCAAACTGCCCCTGGTGAGGATGGTATAACTTATAACATCTTGAGCTTACTGAATGATGTCCCTAGCCACCCTCTGCTTGACCTCTATCAAATGAGTCTCTCACAAGGTATCTTGCCAAAGAAATGGACACAAAGTCTCATAATACCAATTCCTAAACCTAACTCTCAAAAATTCAGACCCATTTCCCTTACATCTTGCATGTGTAAAGTCTTGGAGAGAATTGTTCTCAATCGTGTCATGTTTCAGGTCAAAGAAAAACTGGCCCCAAACCTATATGGGTTCATGCCCAAGTGTAGCACACAAACATGCTTTGCTGAGTATTTTGTAAACTCCCAGGATGGGACACAGGCAGCCTTTATTGACCTAAAGTCAGCTTTCGATGTAGCGAATGGCGAAATAATATTAGAGCAACTTGCTGAATTTGGAATCAAAGGTAATCTTCTGAGTTGGATAAAAAGCTACCTATCCAACAGGCGTGCTAGTGTCCTATTTAAAGGAGTTAAAAGTACAAGAACAGATGCATT